>NC_056726.1:358134847-358182347 GCF_019279795.1 Protopterus annectens | reverse complement strand
AACAGAAGTTATTATTTTCTTTTCATAACTACATAATTTTTTAAAAAAAATGTTTATACAAATATTCCAGCTCAAAATTTGCTATGGCCAAATTAGCATACATAGGGGGCAAATGATGACCCCATTGCTGTGCCTTGCTTTTGATGAAAAAGTTCATTATTAAAAACAAAAAATATATTTTTTAAACAGAACAATACCGTCTCAATAATATAACTAGTTTCAGGAGTATCCCCCCAAAAATATTGCAAGGCTTTCCCCCCATGGCAATGCTGAATATTGGTATATAAACTAATCACATCACTTGCTTACTTACTTAATTATGCCCGTCACCCTTGACAGGGTATGGGCCGCCAACTACAGCTCTCCACCGAATCTTGTCCTGGGCCAACTGTTCTATTTGGTTCTATATGTAGCCTCTAAGCTTAGCATCTGCCTCAAAGTCTCACCTCCAGGTGTTTCGTGGGCGGCCTCTTCCTCTCTTCCCCTGAGGATTCCAGCGCAACGCCTCTCTTGTAATATTGTTTGCTGGTTTGCGAAGAGTATGCCTGATCCATCTCCACCTCCTCCTCTTAACTTCTTCCCTAATCGAAAGTTGGTTGGTCCTTTTCAAAAGGGTGGCGTTGCTAATAGTGTCTGGCCATCGAATCCGTAGAATCTTCCTGAGACAGCTATTTGTAAATGACTGAAGTTTTTTAGTGGTGGTCTTGTTTAACCCCCAGGTCTCTGCCCCATACAGCAGTACTGACTTCACGTTAGAGTTAAACAGCCTTATCTTGTTGATCAAGGATAGTTCTCTTGTTTTCCAGACCCTATTTAACTGTATGAAGGCTGCTCTTGCTTTTCCTATCCTTGCCCTGACATCAGCTTCTGATCCGCCCTGCTTGTCAATTATGCTGCCAAGGTAGGTAAAGGACTGCACTTCCTCCAGTGGCTTCCCTTGCAGAGTGATAAGGTTAGTATTTGTGGAGTTTAATTTAAGGATCTTTGTCTTCAGATTGTTAATGTTAAGACCCACCTCTAGTGCTGTAACTGCCACCAAATTTGTCTTGTTTTGCATTTGCTGCTGGCTGTGAGAGATGAGGGCGAGGTCATCAGCATAGTCCAGATCTTCCAGCTGATTCCATAGGGTCCATTGGATCCCATTTTTCTGTCCTGCCGTAGATTTCTTCATAATCCAATCGATAACTAACAGGAAGAGGAATGGTGACAGTAAGCATCCTTGCCTGACCCCAGTTTTTACTTGAAAGCTTTCAGAGAGCTGCCCTCCATGTATAACCCTGCATGATAGACCATTGTATGAGTTCTTTATCAAATTTACTATTTTCGTTGGTATACCATAGTGCTTCAGAAGGCTCCACAGTGTCTCTCTGTCCACGCTATCAAATGCCTTTTCAAAGTCAACAAAGTTGATATACAATGGTGAGTTCCATTCAACTGACTGTTCCACAATTATTCTAAGCGTTGCAATTTGATCAGTACATGATCTATTTTTGCGGAAGCCTGCCTGCTCTTCTCTCAGCTTTTTGTCAGTGATGTCCTTTATCCTTTCCAAAAGGATACGGTTGAAAACTTTTCCTGGAACTGATAGAAGATTGATGCCTCTATAGTTGTCGCATTTGCTAAGGTCCCCTTTCTTGGGAAGCTTAATGAGATGGCTCTCTTTTCATTCTGAAGGAACAGTTTCCTCTGCCCAGATTCTTTCAAAGAGTGGATACAACATCTCCACTGATGTATTCAGGTCTGCTTTAAGGGCCTCTGCCGAGATGTTATCTGGTCCTGCCGCTTTCCCATTTTTCATTTGGATGATGGCTTTCCTGATCTCCTCCTTGCTCTGCTTTTCACAGTTGATTGATAGATCTTCATTGGCTGGCTCAATAATTGGAGGGTTTAGAGGTGACGGTCTGTTTAGAAGTTCTTCAAAGTGTTTCACCCACCTTTTCAGTTGATGTTCTATACTATTGATGGTTTTCCCTTGCTTATCTTTAACAGGTCTCTCTGGCTTACTGTACTTTCCTGAAAGTTGCTTGGTGATATCATACAACATTTTTGTGTTACCACTGTAAGCTGCCAGTTCTGCCTCAACTGCCAACTGTTCCACATAACTGTTCTTATCTATTTTAATGCATCTTTTGACCTCTCTGTGGGCATCTGCACATTCTTCTTGGGCCTTACTCTTTGAAGCTCTGGTTTTACTGTTATTTACTTTTGCCTTCTTCCTCTTTCTGTCTTTTATCTTTACCAGTGTTTCTGCAGTGATCCACTCTTTCTGATGATACTTTTTAGGTCCCAGTGTCTCTTGACAAGCTAAGTCTACAGCCTTTTTCACATTCTGCCATGAGCTGTTTACTCCACCCTCCTCAACCAGTTCTTGTAGCACTTCAAATTTGTTCTTCAGTGCAATGTTGAACTGTTCTTTTGTCTGAGAATCTTTCAATAGATGAACATTGTATTTGATTCTCCTAGATGACTCTTGAACCTGGGTTCTTTTTAGCTTTAGCTTCAGTCTAGCCACCAGCAAGTGATGGTCAGATGCTACATCTGCCCCTCTTTTCACTCTGACATCTTGTAATGTTCTTCTAAACTTTCCACAGATGCATATATGATCTGTCTGGTTTTCTGTTGTGTAGTCAGGGGAGACCCATGTATTTTTATGTATCCGTTTGTGGGGAAAAATGCTGCCTCCAATGACCAAATTGTTGAGAGCACATAAATCAACAAACCTTTCACCATTCTCGTTGATTGTTCCCAGAGCATGTGTACCCATGATTTGCTCATATCCTATGTTACTGGATCTGACCTTGGCATTTATATCACCCATAAGGATAGTAAGGTCTTTGTCTGGGTAGGTCTCGAGGATCTGCTGCAGTCTTTCATAAAACTGATCTTTATCTTTCTCTTCACTGTCATTAGTTGGTGCATAGCACTGGACCACATTCATTACAATTTTCTTCTTCTTTGTACGGAATGAAGCTGTGATGATCCTGGGGCCATGTGCTTCCCATCCAATCAGGGCTCTCTGGGCCTGTTTAGCCAACATAAGACCAACCCCTTGAGAGTGAAGTGCTTCACTGTCCTCATGCCCAGAATAAAGCAACAGCTCTCCTGTAGATAATCGACACTGACCAGCCCCTGTCCACCTTGTCTCGCTGATTCCCAACAAACTCAAGTTGTTATTTCTCATTTCTGCTGCCACTTGGGCTGCCTTGCTTAGCTCATACATGGTCCTGACATTCTATGTGCCAATGTTTATTTTCCTGGTAGAGAGAAGGGTACTCTGCTTTGTGGCGTCCTTTCGGCTTTGGCTTTGGCCACAAAACTTCATAAATCTTCCATTTGAAGAACTCTCCTCTTCCAAGACAAGATTGTCTGTGTTTCCTGTAGTTGGTGTTTTTGTAGCAATTTGTTTTTTACGGGATGGGGTTGCTAACCCTAAGCCCAACCCTCCTCCTTTTTCAGACGGGCTTGGGACCGTCCTTGGCGGAGTTTAATCACATCAAGTGTCATCCAAAACACGTCTTCCTTCCACACTAAAGATAATTTTTTTCCAGAAAATCCCGAGTGCCTTTTATATAGGAAAGAAGCTTTTGCACATAGGGTAAAAGATAACTTTGCAAAAATATACCTATATTATGTAAAAATATTTGCAAGCAGACACGATTGGGCGACCTTTCAGATTATCCAAACCCGTATGTACTTCAGGTAGGCAATAAAACATGTCCAGATTACAATTTATAGAGCTAAACTTTTTTTTCAGTATCATTCCTCACAAAATAACCTGGTCTGCATCCCTTATTAAGTAATAGTTGATATTCCAAAATTGCATTATTATAACAATCCATATTAATTCTTTCATAAATAAATTCATTGTTTAGATGTTCATAACACATTTTAGCATAATGCTCACAGTTTGTAACACCAGCCTTGCTGCCTTTATCAGCATGGTTTACCACCAACTTTGAATTTTTACTCATAGGTTCTTAGGTGTGTAGTAGGCCAATGGCCCTGGAGCGGTTACAAGCCTATCCCATAGAAGTGCCTTGGCATCATATCTAACAAAGCTTGCCATTTGTTCTTTGTTAGATTAATATGGAGCATCTGGAGCATTTCTCCCCGGGCCTCCGCTGAAAATTGGCTTTGTTCCAAGTCGGACTTTCCCGGTTAACAGATGTTAAATAAATAAATAAAATAAAAAATATAAACATCATACCTGGTCTTATTAAAATCCATCATCAACCTTTCAATAGCAAAACCAAAAGCAGCTGAAAAATGCTCAACTGTAGTATTTGTAAATGGGGGTATGAACATACTTTTACCTTCAACATTTGTTTATCTAGATTGGAATATGCATTAGCACTTGTTTCACATCATATATATCATCAGACATACAAGAATAAAAACTATCTTCCGAACTTACTAAACTGTTATTTACACCATAATTCACACTATTGGTACAACTAAAACAATGTGTCAGATGTAGCTTTCGTATTGTCCAGCTACTAATCTGTCAGTATTGCTGCTTGTTATGAACATCAAGCAAAAGCTTTCCAAGGTCAGATTAAAGCACACACCACAAAGTCAGCTTCTACTGTTGCTGTTTTTTTCCTAGAAATGTTAGTGCACAAAGTATTTGAGGCTGCAACATGGACGACTATTCTGCACTTCTGTAGGCTATGCAAGCATAAAGCAGGCATTCTTTTTGTTATCCTTCAGGGCTTATGCATTTGCTCAGTCTTCATCTGCTGCCACCTTGGGTTCTGCATTAGTTCTGGCTTTCATGTTGCAATTCATTTGGTTGTAGTGACCCCTATGATGAAGATAGTACAGCTGTTTGAGCACACTCATCGTATCCGTAGACACTTGACTAAGATCATAATTATAGGCTCCCCCTGGCTGGTTCTGTTTGCTTTTTGTTTAAGAAGGATAATACCTTTGTCCATTGAAGGATGTGACCCCTTTCTACTGCACTTAAGATTTGTCCTGAGAGTGGATCATATTCTCCTACCCACTTTAGGAATCTCAGACGCAAACTTGTTGGTAGTGACTCCTTAATCCTCCTAAAAATCTAATATGCAAAATGAGGTGAAGATAGCATTTCAAGAAGACCGCCATATTTGTGGACCTTCAGAAGCTTCACTTGTTGGACTAGGATGGTTGGATTTCCACCTGTGGTGTAGCTCATATTATAAATTCATAGCGTTACTAGGCATGTGGTCCAGAGGACCATTGAGGAAACTAGCCCATTTTCCAGAGACCACTGCCTGGTTAAGCGACTTGCTCATAGTAACACAGTGGGTAAATGGATGTCAAGTGAGTCAAAACCTTTGGACTACAGGAGGCAGCTCATAACCTTAATCCATTCTGCTAACTACCAGACTCACGATTCATACTGCAGCAGTGATCTTATTTAAACTGGTGTATTTACAGAGAGCATGCTCACACACCTGTACTTTCTTTTTTCCTTTAAATGTTGCTTGTACGTTTGTCCTTCCTGCGAAGTTTGGGCATTCATACTGGTAGTGGGGATGGCTTTCAAACTTTTTTTCCTGGGCTAACAACAAAATTTTAAATGGGGCAAACACATTGCTTTGTTTATGTATTTGCGTGTTTGCTTACTACTTCCTTTATACTGATAGGACAGTATACTGGTTGTCAACTACTGCCATTGTTCTTAAGTCATTCTAGAAATCAGCAACCCTGAAAGACTGTGTCAAGGTAAATATGATCAAGCAGAGAGTACAGTACAGGTTGTCATTCTCAAAGATTATATATATACCTCAGATTGTGTAACGTATGCTGTATAAACAGTTTTTAGCTAGTAACCAAGAGTTAGCAGTGAAGATGAGGAATCTGCATCTTCGTTAGTGGTAACATTTGATACTGTTTGTTTTCTTGTTCAGTGAGTTGGATTTTAAGTTCCACTTGGTAGCAAGGCCCTTTTCATGGGAGACTCCTGGGCAATCAATTTTGCTTAAATCCTCTCAGCATAGTATATGAGTAGGCACAAATTAAATCTAATACTGTCTTTATTTAGTTACTGGATTTTCTGAGCTTTTAAGAAGTTGATGTTTTAAGTCTATGTAATAACACTTTGTGATTTGTAGTTCCAGAGCATCACGTTTCAGAAGATTCGGTTTAACTTTCCATATTTTCGGAGTGACAGGTAGGGCATTTTAATATTCATTTTCAGATTTTACCAAATGCTGTTATTTTTTTAATGTTAATTTCATTTCAGCTTTGATACAGTTTAAGTGTATTGTGGTCTGGGGTGTAATAAATTAAATCTGGTACTGTTGAGTTATGGGAGTGCAATTTTGGAAACTTGTCCACAAAGACCAGAGTGGCAATTCTGTCACTGGTTGTTTCACCTCTGTTACTAATAGGAGCAAGAACAACAGGACTTGTCTCAGCCTTGCACCGTAGCCTCTCCTCCTTACCCTTGATACCATGCATCTAAGCGATCTCTTTAACTACATGTTTGAGTTGGTCACACTGTGACACAGACCCAGGCTGCTCATGATTTTTGCAAATATTTTTATGGTTTGTTTCCCTTTCTTCAGGTTTGAAAGCCCTGCTTTCTCCAATCTAGTTTAATGCTGTTTTTCTTTTCCTTCAACTGTTCTTTTTTTTTGTAAGGAAAAGTGCATTTAGACTGCCTTCCCCATTTCTTTTTTTTTCCCACCATTTTTGTAGCCATCTCTTTCAGTATTTCATTGTAGGGACATGGCTAAGGCCCTTAGGATGATATCATGAGAAATCAGTCACCAAGCGCAGATTGTTCAGAATGCTTTATCATCAGTTAGTCTGGCAGTTGGCTTTGAGGATTAAGAACCTGCTAATGAGCTGTTTCATGTGGTCCAGAGGTGCAAGTTTGATTCTGTCAGCCATCATTGCATAAGTATGTCTGTCAAGAGTCACACTCACTGTTTGAGCAGTGCTGAGCAGAACCTGGCACCATATTCAAGAATAGGTTTTAACATACTCTTTTATACAAAGTAACTAGAATGAGAAAGTATTTAGAAGATAAATAATTTATTATAGTTCTTAGTGGTGAATGACATTTATTTTTATCTGTTTGACCTGCCCATGTAAAGTCTTACGAAATCATGAATAGAATTGCATTTTTACAGTGTATGATTTCCTTGTGCATAAGGATATTCCAGATTCATGCTTCCATCTTACAAGGTTTTACTTTGTTACAGTTGAAAGCCACCATATTGTCTTTGATTGAGATATAATAGTTTCCAGTGTCTTTGATTTGAGCATGAATAAACAGGACAAGCAATTTTGATATCATCAGCAAATTTTGCTGTCTGAGAGTGCATATTTACAGGCAATGCAGAATTATGAACCTGGAAAAGATGAGGTCTCAAACACTGTGCCCTATGGGCACAACATAACATACTTACAGAAGTATTCATTCCCGATTCATACTGAAGGTCTTTTACCATATTTTGTCCCCCTTGGACCTCATTCTACTGGCCCGGCTACTCAGCGCTTCACACCCACATCAGGTCCACTGCTATCCTCCTACCCCCAGATTTACTTTGGTATTGCTGGGTCCCAGTTATGGATCCTAAGGGCATACAGGAGACTCTGCCATCTCTCCTTCTGTCTGGGGATGTTTCTTTTTGTATGCTCTACCCACTGCCATTCTCTGCCCCACATGCTTCTCAACTATGTCCAAAGGCTTCATTGACAAGTGTCCTCCTACCCAGGGCAGGCATGCCCAACGCCTCCCTACCACTTCATCAGTCACCTCAGACACTAATAGTACCTGGTAGCCTAGGCAGTAGTTAGGGCTTTATCCCTCTATGCCACTGGAGTGGTTATCTCAGAAACTCACTTAATGACATAACCATTGATTTAATATCTGTTTAGTGCTTCTACTATTGAGGAGTGGGTGACTTGAATTTCTAGGTTTGTCAAGCTATACCTCATCTACAGGGAAATATAACAATGCTGAAGATACATCAAAGTATATTACACTTGTTATATAGGATCAAATTATAGGATCAAATTATATGGCTCCTCCTAGTTTCATCCATTAATTTAAGCAAGTCTGGCTCAAATGTTTTATCCAGCAAACAAATTAAAGTGACCGATCTTCAGTTGTTAACAGTGGTTTTGCACTTACCCTTTTGCACAGAAACCTCGTATGCCTTCTTACATAAATTGAGCACAGATCCAGAATTGGGAGTATCTTGGAATAAATAAGTCAACACATGAATGTCTTTAATAATCCATAAGAATAAACAATTTTGCCATCTGTAGCAGGAGAAGTATCTTTTCTGGCTTTCTTTAAAATAGTAAAGCTCAGGTCTCAGTAATAATTAAATTGGCTATGCTTAAAATGGCCTGCAAGGGCAGGTAGCCTAGGACTTGCCTATGAACCTATAAAGGGATAGTTTACACCCAAGATTTTTCTTTCTCTTCACATATTGTTAGCAGATTACTGTTGTCTTTTCAGAAGCTGTAAGAATACCAGACTCCAACATCTTTATCATTGATAACTTTCCTTCCATTAACGTTATGGACAATTCTTGAACAGTAATCATTCATAACATCTCTATCATACTTAGTGTTTATATTGCCCATGAGAAATTTGATACATTAAAGTCATATTTTCTTGTAGATATCATAATACCTTTTCTTAAAACAAACACACTATTCCTATACTCAAAGGTTTCTTGTAGGCACTTTGGAAGACAGGATGAAAGAAAGTGATTATTAAAGGTATCTCATCCAGGGACAAGGAGGTCATAACATCCCTGTATTCTTCCTTTAGAAGTCCCATTATTGAGTACAGTGCCCCTTTCAGCATGTGTCTCACAAAGCACATGCAGCAACTGGAGAGATCACAGAGGTTCCTCACCCGAAGAATCCAGGGTCTCAATCATCTACCCTATACAAATAGGCTAAAAGCCCTGTCCCTTTACTCAGTCTCCTACAGTCTCCTCAGAGGGTGACCTCTGTCTGGCATACAGAGCAATCTCAGACCCTGCCCTGATGGGACTGCTGCATATCTGCAAGTCAAGCTCCACTCAAGTAACCCGCACACGCAACCTCAACCTGGTCTGTGACATCAGTATGACTTGTTGGCAGGACAGATTTATGTCCCAGAGACTCCCCCTTTTGTGGGATAGATCCACGTAAAGTAGAGTACCTCGTTAAACCTTTTTAAGTGCAACCTGGATAACTGGATGGGGAACAGAAAATACACCCCTGGTATTCCAACTGTGTCCCTGCTAGACAGTGGCATAGGGTGCTGACTTGTTGGAACATTGGCTAAATTCTTGGCTAAACTTGTAAGGGCCTCGGAGCCAATAGCCTAGTAACTTCCTATGATCCTATAAATGTGGAAGTTAGGAGGGAAGTCAGTCAGAAGTACAAATAGCTCATCTGAAAAGACCGTTAAAAATGTAATTTTTTTTTTGTGAACTACATGACAGAAAACAAGAGTAACTAGATATCTCCTCAAGAGTGCTGGTGCTTCCTAATAATAAAGGACCAAGTCTCTAAAACCAGTAGAAGTAACACATTTCACAGAGATTGCACTCTGAGATTCCATGAATAAAGAAACATGTACAGCTTTATGTTAATATAATGTAATGTATTTTTCTGCATATGAGGCTAAATTAGGGCTATTGAAGGTATAGTCCTAATTTCAGTAACAAAATATTTGTGTAGAATTTTGACCTCTGATATAATGACGATTTTAGGAACAATTCATTTGTGAACCAGTGCTATTTTCTTCATACTTTTTGGAAGTAATACATAATAACTCCCCCAATGTCCATCACCCATTCAACATGGTTTCAGACCAGGACACAGCACCACTACTGCCCTCCTGTCCTTCCTAGATACAGCTAACAGGGCACAAGATTCTGGCAAAATAATTCCTTCGCTTTTCCTAGACCTCTCCAAAGCTTTTGATACCGTTTCCCACACCATCCTCCTCTCCAAACTATCCACTCTCCACATTTCCCCACCTGTCCTGCAGTGGTTCAATAGCTCTCTCTCCAATAGGCAGCAATCTACCAACTGGCAACTGTCTTGCTCTCCGTTCCTCAATACTTCCACTGAGGTACCCCAAGGCTGCATACTTGGTCCTCTCTTATTTAGCATCTTTATTAACAACTTTCACGCCACTCTCCTACAATGCTCAATAATCCAGCATGCTGACGACTCTACAAGAATATGCACTGCAAATTCCAGCTCTAAACTCCAGCATATCACTCAGAATGCCCTTACCTGTACTGAATCTTGGATGCTTAACAATCATCTTGCCCTAAATCTGAAAAAAAAATAAACTAGTACTTTTTACTCCTAAGAAAACCACTCCCTTAGATAAAAAAAAAAAAAAAAAAACTCTTCACTATACAAGCCCAAGACAGTACCACTATAGAAGTTGTCCCACACACTAAACTACTAGGTATTATAGATGAAAACCTTAATTTTGATCTACACATAAACAATAACATCATAAAAACACACCAAAAGCTCTGTATGCACCAAACATACAAGCACCAACACTTTCTTAGCCTGTCTACTAGACAATTCCTTGCAACCACCTTTTTATTACCCTCTCTCCTTTACGGTACCCTCTCCTCACTAGTATCCAGACTTGAAATGTGTTACAACAGAATAGCCAAATTTGCCACCAAGGCCAAATTCTCATCCTACCACTGTAACTAATTAGGCTGGCTGGAACTCCCCTACCATCTCTCATTCACCCAACTAACTACAGCTCACAAAATAATCTACATACCCACAGACTGCCCTGCTCTCTCGACACTACTCCCCATATACTAACCCAGCAAGCAACTAAGATCTGAAAATCACCTTCTTCTAAAAGTAGAAAAGCCCACCTTACCTGCTGGTCAACTCCTGGATTCCTTCGCCATCGCCAAACTATGGAACTCACTTTCACCTTCTATAAGAAACACAGGCAGCAGCATCACCTTCAAACAAATACTGAAAAATCATCTCAACTCTTCCTGGCTATGTACCTGATCTATAACCTAACCTCTTCCTTCTCCTTGTATGATAACTAAACTCCTATGCTTTTTGTTACTGCTGACTGATTATATTTTCTCCAAAGTTATTAATTTTTTTTTAACACTTGTTGATACTGGTATAATAATGCTGATTAATACCGCTCTGAATTCATCTGGCAACAATCAAATTCCTGATTTTATGTATATATTCTGTTTATATTACTGTAATTACTATCTGTAACACTGCATCTACTTTTGTACCAATTAATGTTTAATATTTTCTGTATCTTTGTTCTTGTCAGAGCTTTTCTCCCTGGGCCTCCACCAAAAGTGAGCTCTTTAGGCCCAGTGGACTTTCCCAGTAAACAAATGCAATAAATAAAATAAATAACACCTTCAGAAGAAAGCAAGTGTAATGTAGAAGTTAGATTTTGACAGTAAAGGCCCATGAACTCTTATTTTTATTTCCTGTGTATAACAGGTCATATGTCAACTCCCCTTTAGGATTTCATTATGACACTTTTTTGTTCTGACAGCAGGGTACTCCTGTACAAAATGTGTCTAAGACTATTATCCTACACTTAAGATTTCACTTTAGCAAAACAATTAATTTGATCCACCACTGTAGCTTCTGCAAACCACAGCATTTGAGCCATGACAAAGTACAGTTGCTAAAAACATTTTTTTTTCTGGTGAAACATGGAGGGGATTTTGCTTCTTTTGCAATAACTACCCACAAAAAGTATGCCCAGAGAATCATTAAAGGGCCTTGTGAGCTGTATGTCTAACACGTAAAAAGCCCTACACCCATGAGGTGGTATTTTGCGATGCAGAGACATGTTAGTTGTGTTGAAGAACACCCCCATTATCGGTTATTTTGCATGTCTCTGAAACATAGTTACTACCTTGATGTGCAGATCATTGCTGATGCAGCTGCATCATAGAGGCATAGGCATCCTCCCACTCACTGTGCCAAATGCATGTACATAAACATACAAACACCACAATCCCCATGGTATGTACCTCACAAGACATCTGCAACAGCTGGAAAGGCCGCAGAAATACCTCACTAAAAGAATCACAGGCCTAAAGCAGATGCCCTATGCTGACCATCTAAAAAACTCCAGCTATACTCTGTGGCATATTGTCTACTCTGAGGCAATCTCTGCTTAACATGCAAGGCTATTTCAAACTTTGAGCTGTTGGACATACTCCACTTAAAGAAATCCCAATCCCTCAGAGCCACATGCTCCAGGGATCTAAACCTTGTCATCACAATGAACAAAACATGCTGGTGGGATAGGTTCCTGACCCAGAGACTCCCCATACTCTGGAATAGACTGCCCATACATGTCAAGCAGAGCACCTTTTTGGCCCTCTTCAAAAGGAACCTTGACTATTGGATGGGAGATAGGAAATTCACCCCAGCGATCACGTCAGTCGCCTTACTAGACAGGGGTCCAGGGAAGTAAATATTGTGGGAAGAAATATCCAGGGAATTGTTATGGCTAGGCTTGTATAGGCCCTAGGGCCGATAGCCTAGTACCAACCTATGAATCTTACCCGTTCCTAAGTGGTCCCCTTGATACCTGTACTACCTTACGTGCTATTAAGGCACAAGTGTTTAGAATACTCCTTAGTATCTTGTGCTTTTTCTCTCCCCAGTCCCTTTACTAGTTTGTGCCACTGAGGCCACCTTTGATCTCTCTAATGCTTTAAATGCAGATAGAGGGACATGGCCTTTTAGCATGCTCACTACTGTGACATGGTAGGGTTGACCATGCTAATCTACACATCCAAGTGATTTCATGAATTGCTTAGCACTTAGATGCCTTCCTGTAGGTGGTTCTCAGGGGGTGAGAGCAAATGGCTATTTAGCATATGCCTCTTCCCCAGACTAACTCATTACCATATAGCACGACACCTTGCTAGGGCTATTGCTAAATTCATAAAGGTTACCCCGACTTGTACACGAAGTATATATGTCTTAGTAACTTTATGAATTCACCCCCCCCCCCCACCATGGTCTGGACTAGTACTATAATTCGTATCTGTGAAGACATTTTACAGCCCCAGTGGAAACTAGATGTTATGCAGAAAAACTTAACAATTGTATTTCTTGTGGGAAGCAAATACCGCATAAGGATTTCCATTCCCTTTGCATACCTTGTTTAGGCCCAGACCATGACGTCTCGGGCTGTCGCTTTTGTGCTACTTTCAATAAACGCACTATCAAGTGTCGGGCAGAGTTCGCCCAACATTTATTTGGTAAAGTATTTGATTATAAAATGTCGTCGGAGACTCTGACTACCGTTTTGTCCAAAAAACACAAGAACAAGGACCGACACCACGCCAAAACCACCTACACGTGGTCCGGTTCTCAGCGAGACGCCTATGCAGTCCCTGACTACCGATGACACCTCCTTGGCGGGGTCTTCTGTACCCGAGACCGCAGGTACCTCGGCCCATACCCAGACTACAGCCACCGAAGCCACTGTGAGCGTTGAGTCTCCTAATGTGGACAGGTCCACTTCACCCATGGTGTCTTTAGACCCTCATCTTCCTTTTCCATTAAGGCCTTTACTAAGTCCAAATCAGCCAGGCATCCCAAGAGGCCTGTTGCACAGGGCCCATCCACAAGCCCCATGCCTAAAAAACAGATGCTTAAAATGGCTGAGGATTTAATTACTCTTATCAGGGGTTCCCAACCCCCCCCTGACAAGAGGCCCAGAGTGGAGGAAGATTCTCCCTCTTCTGATCAGGGCTCCATTTTTTCAGAACACTCTGATGTAGAAGAGCAATCTTACTCCCCTTTTGAGGATTCTGATGCAGAGCAATCCATTCCTTCTGTATCTCCCACTGAGGATTATTCTTTTGGGAAAACCTTGCACACTTTGAGGGAACACTTCCATTGAGAAGGCCAAGACTTTTCTGATTCCAAGAAAAGACTGAGGGAATTTCTTTTGTTATCTCAACACAGACCTCTGGCGATACCTCCTGTCTTGGATGTACTTGATGATGTTTATACGGAGGCTTGCCTTAACCCGGATTCCCTGCCTCCTGCCCCAGTCAAGCCTGATAGGTACTACAGAGTTCCTAACTCTCACCAATTTCTTTTCAAAAGCCATAATGCTGACCCTGAAACCATTTCTCAAGGCCCCAAGGGAATGAAGGCCTCTACTGCTAAGAATCCACTTCCTTCCGAAAGAGAGTCAAGATCCTTAGAAAGGTGGGGAAAAAAGGTATATACCTCGGCCACCCTAGCCATGAGGGCCTTAAATTGTCAGTTTCATATGCTTAAATATCAGCAGTTTCTGTTATCACAATTAAGAAATAAAATGTCTCAACCTGAACAACCAGATTTGAAGGAGTTGCAGGATATGATGCATAGTGCAGAACAAGTGGGTAAACACACCTTACAATGTGGTTATGATGCCCTAGAGGCCTCAAGTAGAGCTGCAGTTACAGGATCAGTCATTCGTAGGAATGCATGGCTTAGGGAACAAATCTTGCCTGATCATGTGAAAGCTAAGTTACTAGATGCTCCTTTACAAAAGGATGTGCTATTTGGTACTAATGCTGAGGAGATACTACGGAAAATGGAAGAAAAAGCCAAATCTATGCAAACTGTCAAAGCTTTTCTACAGGTTCAAACACCACGTTTTAGCAGAAATTGGCCTTCTAAAAACTGGTCCTTTCCAGCCACGGACAGGCCCCAAAGAGAAAGACATAGGCGCACAAGGGGCAGAGGTCAATCACAAGGATCTTATAGGGGCAGGCAATGGCAAGCTCCAGCACCAAGAGGTGGTGAAAACGGTGCACAGCAATACAGGAAAGAAACCCAATGACTTCCTCCTTTCCATGCCAAGCAAGTCTCAGCTGGCAGCACCCTTGGGAGGAAAGCTGGCATTATTTGCAAGAAATTGGCATATGGTCACAACAGACAAATGGATCCTGGACGTTATAAACAGAGGCTACAGATTTCATTTTCACACTCTTCCAAAAATGAGAGGCATGCCAAACCTGCCACCCAATCAAAGGGTAGAGGCACAACTACAAATTTCAAAGCTCATAGACATGAAAGCTATTCAAGAGGTACCTACTCACGAACAAGGTCAAGAGTTTTATTCCAGGCTATTTCTGGTACCAAGGAAAGGAACCGACTGGAGACCCATTTTGGACTTATCCATCCTAAACACATTCTTACTCGTACCAAAATTCAAGATGCTCACATTACAGCAGCTTCTTCCCATGCGGGCAAGGGGTTTTGGCTGGTAACATTGGACCTCAAGGAGGCATACCTGCATGTCCCAATCAGACAAAGCTGCAGAAGATACCTCAGATTTCTTGCAGGTTCAATCCACTATCAATTCCCTGCATTGCTCTTTGGCTTATCTACTGCGCCCAGAGTATTCACGAAATGCCTGGCATCAGTAATTGCCTACTGCAGACTTCAAGGGATACAAATTTACCCTTATTTGGATGACTGCCTGATCCAAGCGGACAGCAAGCACATACTTTTGGAACATCTGGCTTTATGCAACACGGTTACTGAATGCTCTGGGATACACAATCAACAAAGAGAAATCCAGGCTAACACCAGCTCAGAAAACAACCTTCCTGGGTGCCAACTTGGACACAAACACCCAGATGGCCTATCTTACGCCAGAAAAGCAGAGGCAACTAACTCAGTACTTTAAAATGCTAGCAAATTGTACCAGGCTTACTGCAAGGAAAATCCTGCAGGCTCTGGGCTTCATGGCATCTTGCATTCTTTTAATCCCATGTGCAAAGTTGCATATGAGGAAACTTCAATGGTACCTAAAAAATCTATGGTCTCGGCACAGCCACAGTTTGGAAACAATAATACCAATAATTCCATGTTTGCAAAAGGAATTTCTATGGTGGGCTCAAGCATGTCAAACAAACACAGGTCTCCCATTCTGCAAGCCTCAAGCAAATCAAGTCATCACAACAGACGCCTCAGATTACGATTGGGGGGCGCACATGACAGACAGGTGCATTCAGGGCAAATGGTCCCAAAAGGAAAAGCACCTTCACATCAATCAAAAAGAAATGCTAGCAGTAATAAATGCAATTACAGCTTTCAAGGACCTCCTGCATCCAGGACAATTATTGATAAGAACAGACAACACCACAGTTATGTGGTACATAAACAAACAAGGAGGAACACATTCATACCCCCTGTGCAGACTAGCCATGACACTTTGGAACTTGGCTCTGGAATGGCAAATCGAACTTCAAGCACAGTACTTGCCACGTTTGGAAAACATGTTGGCAGACAATCTAAGCAGAAATATGACAGATCCACACGAATGGAGATTGCATCCTCAAGTGTTTACAGAGATAATCCAAGCGTGGGGGAGGCCAGGCATAGATCTCTTCGCCTCCCACAGGAATCATCAATTGGAAAAGTTTTGTTCAAGGACCTCTCATCCAAAGGCCTGGAGAGTGGACGCCCTTTCATTCAGTTGGGCAGCATGGACAGTTTACGCTTTCCCACCTCTGCCTCTTCTGCCCAAGGTGCTCTTGAAAGCAAGAACAGAGAGACCAAAGATGATACTGATTGCTCCAGACTGGCCAAGACAACACTGGTACCCACTCCTGAGGAGCCTAACACACACTCCTCACTGGTCCCTACCCCTAATGCCTCTTCTGCTGACTCAGCACAACTACAAAACTCTTCACAGTCGCTGAAAACACTCAATCTCGCTGCATGGAAAATTCCTTAACACCTCAACAGACCTTACTCCCCAAAGAGGTACAGGATGTCATTGAGGTACAGGATGTCATTTTGGAGGCCAGACGGCCATCTACTAGAAAGGCTTACTCAGCAAAATGGAAACGGTTTTGCTCTTGGAATGAGAAAAAAGGCCAGGACCCTACAAAACTAAATTTGCCACAGGTATTACAGTATCTAGCTGAGCTGCTGAACAGTGGACTTTCATTTTCCTCCATAAAAATCCATGCCTCAGCCATTTCTGCAGAATTCAACACGGATCCACCCTTATTCTCTCACCCACTCTTAAGACAGTTCCTCAGAGGGGCTAAGAATATAAGACCACCAAGGAAACAACCAGTGCCAGCTTGGGATCTTAATTATATTCTAGAAAAATGAACATTGCCTCCCTTTGTACCAGCTGCCTCAACAGATTTGCAACATTTGTCCTGGAAAACAGCCTTCCTTCTGGCCATTACCTCAGCTCGTAGGGTTTCGGAATTACAAGCCCTCATGGCTGTGCAGCCCTTTCTCATCTTCCATCACGACAGGGTTTCCCTTCGAACCAACCCATCATTTATGCCTAAAGTGGTATCCAGGGTAGCTTTAAATCAAGCCATACACTTGCCTACCTTTTACCCCAATCCTCAAAACAAAGGGGAAAGGCTGCTGCACTCTTTAGACATCCATAGACAGCTACGTTATTATTTGGATTGAACAAAGCCTTTTAGGAAATCAGAACAACTTTTTGTGTCCTATGCTGTAGGAGCTCAGGGGAAGCCAGTGACCAAACAGACAATTTCAAAATGGATAGGCCACTGCATACGGTTTTGTTACTCCTTTCATGGAAAATCTGTCCCTACGGGCATCAGATCCCACTCCACCAGGGCCACAGCTACCTCTACAGCCTTCCTCAGAGGAGTTCCTACCAAAGATATTTTGGAGGCAGCCACTTGGAGTTCTGTACATACCTTCACAAGACACTACCACCGGCCTTTATATTCCAAAACCAGAGCAGGCTTTGCTACTGCTGTGTTGCAGGGCATTCTGGCTCATCCCAGTTTTACCTAGTGCCTACCACCCTGTGCGTAGCTTTGGGATTCTACCCATATGTTATTACTGCAGCTGTATGCACGATGAACATAGTACAGTTTTGTACCTACCATAAATGTAGATGTTCAAGTGCTAATACAGCTGCAGTACAGATTTCCCTCCCTCCTTCCCCTCTTGGTAAAGGTTTAGGACCTAACCCCTCTTCATACAAACTGTTTGGGTTATCCTTCTATGGTATATTTGCTTGCAACTACTGTTTTTTGATTACATTGCATTGCATGTATATAAATATAATTTATGTATTGCCTTCCTACTGG
Source organism: Protopterus annectens (assembly GCF_019279795.1). Classification (NCBI taxonomy): domain Eukaryota; kingdom Metazoa; phylum Chordata; order Ceratodontiformes; family Protopteridae; genus Protopterus; species Protopterus annectens. The sequence goes on along the minus strand of NC_056726.1, from coordinate 358,164,240 downwards.
GGGCACCTGACATCTGGGGCAAGAAAGACTGAAGAAAATGGCGTCGGCTGTGTCTTATATACTCCTGCCTCACTGACGTCAGGAAAAGAAGTGACAACAACCGACGCCAGACCAAGACTTTGGAATTCGGCCGACCGAGGGACCGCCTGACGGCAGAGAACCCATATGTTATTACTGCAGCTGTATTAGCACTTGAACATCTACATTTACGGTAGGTATAAAACTGTACTTTTCAGACCATGGCACTGGAGCCATGGCATGTTACAAATTAACAAAAGCACTTTAATAAACTGTCTCTCAGCTTTTCCCAGTTAGGGGTCGCCACAGCAGAACTCCAGTCCGCTAATGATTGGCAGTGAATTTTTATGGTCTTGAGTTGCCAGCCCGGCGCCCAACCTTCAAAGAAGCCACACCCACACACGCTCGCACCTACCTACATATCTTTAAATTCACTTGACCGCGGGGAGTGAATTTAAAGACATGCAGATAGAATTGTATGTTACTTTACATGAAATGTAATGTTCACTTATTAAAGATATATTCTAGACCATTTTTGCATTTTTCATTGTGATGAGAAGAGATGTACATTCATCTTATGAAACACAGTACAATGCAAATGACAGTGTGGCAATAAAGGCTTATGTGCTTCTAATTTGGTACCTAAATACTGAAGTCCATACTTCAGTCCCCATTCAAGATTTCATTGACTTTAACAAATGTATATAAAGCTAATGGTCTACTCTTAAGGAGTTCATTGACGTTCAGTATTGCAATTTGCAACACTGTATCTGGTTTATCTCGTGCGATCTGAGCCATGATATTATTCATCTGCAAAAGTTCCTTTTGTACTTTGATTTAATGGCAACTCATCAAATATATATTCTGGAACAGTGCTAAATTCTGTATTCCGAGAATAAGCTGTGTATCATTTTCAGTGGAAATCCAGTGTAATGCAAAATGTCTCTGGCTGTGAAAGCTTATAAATCCCTGCATTTTGTACCCACATATTAAAGGCCATGCTGCAGTCCATCTTTGAAATTATTTCATGAGATATTCTGACCATGACGCCAGGATGTTCAGCAGCAAAATGCAACTATAACTGCTATTTTCTGCAAACCTCATTGGTAAAGTGACTGCACAAATTTAACAGCTTCAAACCATGGCATTTGAGCCATATTATTTTGTAGCTAATAAACCCTTTTTCTGAATAAATATATTTTATTTTTAGATGATGATAGAACTTGGTAAAGGTGTGATTCATTATGTTGACCACTTGTATAGTAGCCTTAGCTATATGAGTTATATCCTGCCAAAGGTATAACAACTAACTGGTCAGCTTCCAAAGCTTCAGGGCATCTTCCACTTGCCCAAACGGTCAGTCAGCTTGAGCAGAGCTGACTAAAAAGATGGGCACCAAACCCTTCAGAGCTTTCCTGTCTCCAAAGATAACGATCCTCTACAGGCTTTAACAAATAGACAGTCTACTTGTGCTGCTGTATTTTTGGGCAGATAAGTTCCATTTAGGGAAAAACCTTCCACATTTTAAAATAGTTATTTTATTGTACTTGTACTTTTCTGTTTAGGAAAGTTATTTTTAAGCTAGGAGTTTGTTTTAATAGACTGTTACAACTCTTAATAGTACCTTTAAAATGGGAGCATGCTTTGTTTCTTGTCAGTTTTAAAAGTTGTTTAAAGTAATTGAAAAACATTTTTTCTGTGGATTTGTGTTTATTTTACTTTTTGGGCCGAAGTGTTTTAATGTGTTTTTTACTGTGTTTTTGTGTGAAAAAGTGATATTTAAAAATGTTAATTTTAATGTCACTTGCTATTTATTTTCCCTGGAAAAGAAGCACCATTTTTGGCTTGACCATGGAACAAACTACTGCTCCTACAGTTGGGCCTTCTTCCAACCACAGAAAGAAGTTATGCAGATAGCCTTTGTCATCACAGCAGGCTAGGAGTTTGCGTCAGCTGCAAGGTCAGTGATAGTGCTTTGGCCATAGCGTGTTCCTCAGACTGCTCATCTTTTACTGTGGATCCCTCCAATGTAGCACCTACAGCAACTATGAACCATGGGTTAGTGACATCCTCTTTGTCTGTTGGGGTTCCCTCACTGTTCAAAGGAGAACTACACTTGTCTGTCCTGAGAGAGGAAATGGGGAAAGCTTCCCTGTTTAGTCAGATTGTTGTACCCCATCCCTGGGTCAGATGCTGCTGCTGCCATTAATACGACTGCTGGCCTAGTTTTTCCTGTCAAAAAGAAAGGGAAAAGTAAATGTGTATTTACACCTCCTCAAATTTCCTTAGTCAGTAGTAGTTTGATGGATCTAGATCAGGGTTAAATTTAGGCTATTAATCCTTCCTGTAAGATGGTTTCTGGTAAAAGAAAGAGAGGGAAACCTCTTTTCCTGAAGAGATTGTAAATTCTGAATCTGGATAGGAAGATAAAAGAACATATACCATGTTTTCTTCTTAATTTTCTGATTCAGACTCTGAGGAGAGCTCAGTTTCTGATTCTTCTTTCTGTGACACTATTTCCAGAATGTGCCAGTGCATTCTGTCGGAGAACAGTGTGGCTCCTCAGTCCCTCAGAAAATACTGTGAGCTGTTACAGATGGAATTTCTAGAACCCATCTCACTAAAATAATATGTAGTGTAAATAATATGTTCTGTGTGGACCACCTCAAAGTCCTGTCCCTGTACTTGGTCTCAAACAGACTACTGAGAGGTGATCTATACCTAACCTACAAGACATTGTCCAACGCAGCCTTGATGGATCTGCTACACATTTGCAAAACAAACATGTTCATAGGTTCATACATTAACTGCCCTTGTGGGCCATTTTAAGCCTAGCCAATTACCCCATGTGAGAATCAAACCCTGCACCTTGTGTCTGTTAAATTAACACATTAACCATTATGCCAGCCTCCCATCTCACTAAAGCAACACCAACAGCACTAAAAATACCCAATCTAAGGATCTTAACATCATCTGAGACATAAACAAAACATATTGGAGGGATAGGTATGTGTCTTAGGAATAGATACTTCATTTGTGTGAAATAGAGCTCTTTTCCAAGCCTGTCCAAATGCAACTTGGACCAATGGATGAGAAATCGCAAAGTCACCTTGGCTTGTTGCCTGTGGCCCTTATGGACATGGGACAGTTTGTAGATGCCCTATTAAAGCATATACGAAAGCTGTTCTAGCCCATGGACATTGATAATTGGGAAAATTTGGGGCATGAATGGCTAGGCTGAAAAAGGGTCTAGGGCGATTAATCATAGGATCATAGGAGGTTACCAGGCTGTCAATCATGAAATAGGTAAGGCCAATCTATAAGCAAATGGGATAGGTTATTTTGAGTACACAAAAAAAGGATTTGTTTCTAGGCCTAAAATGACCCACAAGGGCAGCTAACCTAGTACTTGACTATGAACTTATTACCCCAGTTCTGTCTGCTGTGGTGTATGTATGTGTCACCGCCTGCAATTTTCCTGATATTCAGCCTCCTGCCCCTAAAAAGGCATACAGAATGTATAAAGTTCTTCTCCTTTGTAGTTTTTATACACTCTTCCCAATCTGGACCCAGCAGCTTTAGCTTTAGTTAGTCCTACTGCTGCTAAACATTTAATAAATTTGAATCCTAACTTTTCAGACAAGGTTGGGAAGATTATTGATATGTCCGTGAAAAGTGTACGATTCTGCATCTTTGATTTTCAGAATTTTTGAGTTGTCAGATTCGTATGTTAAGAGTTTATTCTGACTAATTGTAAAAGTATGAGGACTGTTTTGTCTGTGGTTTCTTCTCAAGGGGAATAACCTGACTTAAATAATTTAGTTTCTTCCATTGTACAATTCACTTCTCATTGTCATCAGAGTGTGTGTATGATTCAGTGATGCTTCTTCCAGGGCTATGGCCATGAGTACTGTAGACTCAGAAGTGAGAGATCTATGTACACAGATGGATAGTATCCTGAACTTATCAGCATGTATCCACAGTGGTGAGGAAGTCCTTCTGTGTGTCACAATGTAAAAGTAAAGGCATTGCATGCATATCTAAGGAAGTTATAGTACTGCTGTACTCAGCCCTTTTTAGACCAATAATTGAGTTCATTGCACCATTTGGCGTGTACTCGATTAGGCTCTTACAGTAGCTCAAGCAACCTCAGTGGTTCCTCACAAAGAAAATATAGGTTGTAAACATGTCCTGTGTGGATAGAATAAAAGCCCTATCCCATTATCATCTGTCTCCTTTCAACTATTAAGGGATGAACTATGCCTGACCTACAGGACTCACAAATCCAGCTGTCATGGAGCTGCTACACATCTGCAAATCAAACAACATGAGGGTCACCTCGTCTTTGGGATGTAAATTTAGTCAGCAACTCAAACAAAACATGTTGGAGAGACAGATCTGTGTCTCAGAGATTGCCCTTTCTTTTGAAACCCCTTCCCTGGCTCTGTTCAAATGCATTTTGAATCTTTCATACTTGGGGTAGTGCCTATGTTTCCTTTGGACAGGGGCAGTCTGTGAGGTACTCCAGGCATAGGCACAAATCCATGCCACCCTCTTGCCCCTGAACTTCTAAACCTGTGATGCCTATAAATCTATGTTTGTGTGGCTTTGTTCTCACCCTCCCAGATGATATGAAAAATGAAATTTTAGATTCTTCTTTAGATAGAGATTTAGTTTTTTAGAGATTTAGTTTTTGGATCTTATGCTGCATATGTTATCTTAAGAGTGGCAAGGGGAAAGTTGATTCAGGGAATCTAAGATTTTTCAGTCATCCTTTTCCAAATTTTGTATGGGATTCTCTGACCTCGTTCAGTTTTGACAAAAAACAAAATAAACAATGCTGGTAAACAGATGTTTAAAAAGAAATAGAAGGGAGGGAATTTAGGACCCCCCAGTTGACAGTCTAACAAGTCAGAATGACTATTTAAGGGAACTTGTTTCCACTTCCCACATGGCTGTCCCTGTGCCTTCCAGAAAGTTTGAATCTTCACTTTTCTCTTTGGCAACAGATAGTCTCAGACTGTTGGGTTCTCTGGGTCATTTATCTAGGTTACAGGTGGCAGTGGGAGGAAATCACTCCTTTCTAGGGGTTATTTCCTCCGTTACCAGACCAGGTCAGACTCCTTTCCTTTTTTCTCCGTCCTCCAACACATGCTGTCCAAGGGAGTGATAGAACCAGTTCCTCTTTCCCAGGTTGGGAAAGGTTTTTGTTTAAGGGTGGTCTTAGTGCTAAAGAATGAAGATGATTGTAGACCAGTTCTGGATTTTTCTTTCCTAAATCAATTTGTGATCGTGCCCAGGTGCAAAACACTGTCACTTCACAGCCTGTTACCCGTTCTTCCTCATTTAAGTTTCCTGGTAACACTAGATTTAAAAGATGCTTATCACATCTTTATTCATCCATACTTAAGGTGTTTCTTAAGGTTCTGTGTGTCTGGATCAAATTATCCATTCTGTGCCTACCTTTTGGACTATATACTGCAACAAGAGTGTTCATAAAGTAGCTCCAGTTATATCCTATTGCAGGTTAGAAGGTATCCACATTTTTCCACATTTATATGACTTGCTTATCTTTGCAGAGTCTTTTTCAAAGTGCCAGTAATCCCTTTCTTATTATTTTTTTTTTTTTACTTCTTCACACAGAATTGTGTTCATATATCTATATGTAGACCTATTCCTTAGGTTTTTCACTCAGACTTTGGTCACTATGAGGGAATACCTCAGGATTTTGGGTCACATGGCATCTATGATTCTCATGAAACCCCTGGAAAGACTGCACATACTACAGGTAAACTGGTGTCTGAAGTCTGTTTGGTCCCAGCTCCATCATCCTTTGTATTTTCAAATCCTAGTACTGGAGTTTGTCAGAAGAGAAGTTATTTGGTGGAGACAGCAAATTTCTCTAAATGCAGGTCTCCTCTTTTTCCTCTCAGCTCCAAAGCAGTCCGTTATGATTGATGCGTTCGACTTTGCTTAGGGAGCAGTATTATGAAGGATAAGTTCAAGGTGTGTGGGGCACCAAGGGCAGATGTAGAGACATAAATATAAAAGAGGTGTTTGCCCAGATGAAGGCACTCAACTCTCTGGATCAACTCTGGTGTCTGGGACCTCTCCAAGTTGTTACAGAAATTCCCACAGTCATGTAGTACACCAATATGCAATGGTGAACAAAGTTGTACCACTCCCCCCTTTACAGACTAGCCCTATTAGCTTTGGGTATAGCTTCACAACACAGTACTAGCATCCTGTTGTAATAAAATTACCAAATTTGCCACAGGTCTGCTATTCAAGCAACATCATTGTACTGCCCTTACTTCCCTTAACTAGCTGGATCTACCCCAATAACTCTCAACTACCAGCAACTAACTATGGCATGTAAAATAATCTATAATCCACAAAAATGCCCCAGCATAAATTGTGTACTTCAAACCTATACTCCCAGCCGAGCCCTATGTTCCAAAAGATAAACAACTATTAACTTTATATAAGCCAAATAAAATCGCAGGACAATCTCTTTATTCCTACTCAATTACCAAGTTATAGAATACACTACCACTAGACATTAGGTCCACAGAGAATCACAGAAAATTTAAAATCAATCTAAAACAACTACTACTTAAGTCTAGCTAGTGTCCCTGTAAAAAAAAAAAATAAAATAACAGTCAACCTTGCTTTAAGCCCAACAGTCATCTTTTCTTATCTGCTCCTTTTTTCTATCATCATATTACAAATATGTACCTGATTACTATTCGTATCTAAACAGCTTCTTAAATTTCTACTTATAAATATGTATATATGTAAATATAAATGAAAATTGATATCAGTCTGAACAAATGTAAAACGAGAGCAAAAAAAAAAATTCTCAACTGGAACTGCGTTATACTTAAATGCTTATGTACCGTTTATGGCTAATTCTGTTTCTCTTCTAATTTTTCCTGTGTGTCATCTTTACATTGAATATTGTGTACAATTCTATTACTTGCTGTACTATTGCATTGTGTTGTGTTTTACTATTGTATTGTTTATTACAATGTGGAGCTTTTCTCTCTAGGCCTCTGAAAATGGATCACCCACCCAGTCGGACTTTCCTGGTAAAAAAATGTCAAATAAAATAAATAAATAAATCCTGCATTCTTTCAGAGCAAAAGTGTGTTGCAGACAAGCTGAGCAAGGCAAGTGCATACCTTCATGAGTGATAACTAGATCAGGGGCTCTTCCAGGATTTGATCCCTCTGTGGGGAATTCCTCAGTAGACCTTTTCCTCCTCTGTAAACAGTCAGCTGGCAGAATTTTGCTCCAGGAGTCTATGGAAGAAGGCTGGGAAGGCAGATGTCTTTTATTTTCATTGGACAGGAATGTTCCTGTATGCTTTTCCACCCTTTTCACTGATATACAGGGTACTTTTGAAGATATAGAAAGAATCCCCCAAGATCATTGTGGTGACTTCCTTCTGGTCCACAATGCAGTGATTCTCCCATCTTTTGGAAATGACCAGGGGCAATGACCACAAGCTTCTTCACAGAATGGATTTGCTTACACAAGATCAGGGGTGTTTGATGCACCCTGACCCTAATCATCTTTGGGTCTGTATTAGATTATCCAACTTTTGAAAGTTCAAACACCATATGGTCGACACCATATGTTCGAACTCCTAAAAGTTCGAAAAAAAAAAAAAAACAGAAAAAAACATATCTGATAAGGTTAAGCAGAGGGGCAAGCCCGCCTGCACCCCCCCCCCCGCTTTTTAAGTATACCAACTCCAAGATCACACTACAGTGCAGACAATGGAAAACTTCCATTTCCGCACTGTACGGAGATCTCCATCAAAACATTCGAACATTTACATGTTCGATCATATTATGTTGACCATATGACGTTCGAACTTGTAAATGTTCGACAATGTAATATAGACCCATCATCTTCAACTGACTGGACGATAAGGTCTTGCTTCCCCTTAGGCACCTGTTTACTAAGGATGTTCAGCAGGTACTAATGGAGGTAAGAAAGCCTTCTACTAGAAAATCATATATTTACAAATGTTTTTCTAGTTGGTGCTCACAACATACCGAGCACCTGTTCAGGGCTAATTGTTCCATGTTACAATATTTGTGTGAGTTATTGTCCTATGGCCTTTCTTACTCCTCTGTCAGGGTTCATTTTTCAACCATTTCAGCATGTCTGCCTACTGATCCTCCTCTTTCAGTGCATTCTCATATCAGATTGTTTTTGAAAGAGTTTTTGCATAAGAGGCCCCCAACAAAGCTGGTGGCCCATCCTTGGGATCTTAAAATTTGTTATATAAAGCTAACCCTTACTCCATTTGAATAAACTGGCTTGGCTGACTTGTGGTTCTTAACATAGGAAATAGTTTTACTCACATTGCTCTGACCTCTGTAATAAGGGTGTCTGAGTTGCAAGCTCATGTGGTGAGCCATCCCTATCTCATTTTCTGCAGAGACAGGGTTTCTTTGAGAACTAATTCTTCTTTTATGCTTAAGTTTACTTTTGATCTATTGTTCACGTCTTGTGAAGGTAAGAAGGGACAACCTGTGTCAAAGCAGAGTATTTCCATACGGTTGTCTAAGGCTGCCTTTTGTTATACTCACCACACACAACTATTTCAGACCAAGTCAAGGCCCAGTCTACAAGGGCCTTAGCTCATCTATGGGTTTTGGGAAAGGTTGAATTTTAGAAGTATTCCAGAAGCAGCAACTTACATACATTTACCGGGCATTGCAAGCTTGATTCCCTCTGTTGGTCTAGATCAGGCTTTGCTCAGATCATTCTCCAGGGGTTTCTGGGACTCTTCCCTTTCCACCCCCAAATGTAGTAAGCTAAGGTAATCTACCCATAAAGCTAAGGCTACTGTAGCAGTGATTAATGTGATGAATATAATACAGTTCTTTAAGTAAACTTACCATATCACCAGATGTTTGAATGACCACTGCTGCAGTTGCGATTCCCTGCCTCTATCCCTCTTGTTTCTTGGTGTGTCGTTTATGCTAGGCTATGAATAATTACTTTTTGTTGTTCCTAGAATTGTCCTTTCAGGGTTCAACCTCCTTCTCTCTCTGTCTCTCTCTCTCTCTCTGTGTGTCTGTCTGTTGGCATGCAAGCTCTGAAGAGCTTGGAGCCCAAACCTATTTATTTTGTCAACTCAGCTGCCATGAAGCTTTGGAAGCTGTCTGACTGTTATGCCTCACCCTATATTCAGTGAGAAATATATCGTCTTGTCAAGTGAAATATATATGATTTTCTTCTGATGCAATGCAGGTCAGTAAATATATATTCTGTGAATTAGTTTTACCCTGCCTCCTCTTCAGAGATCATTAGAAGTCAGGATATGCCTAAGTGGAAACCAGCTACAATTACAGTCACCTACACAAAGACAAAGTACTTGCATTTGGCAACTAGATATAAACTGTATACCTTATAGTTTGAAATGAAAGTTTCAGGGAATTATAAATGAATGAATAGATGTAAAACATAATGTCATTCCACCCTGAAGGATTTCACTGCATTCTGATCCTGATTTTTATGGCAGTACATTCCATTTGTCACTACATGGAGTTTAGAACTCATCCTGTATCCAGTAACAGAAATGTTGCCTTGTCTGTTGAAATATATATGTTTTTTTTTTTACTTCTGAAGTATTTACAGCTTATTGCATGTGCATTCTTGACACTAGTTTCAATCTTCCTCTGTTAAGAGATCACTTACCACACTGTTGAAAGAGATCAAGATCCTAAGAATCCATTTCTGGGTAGAGCAGTCTCTGAATTCCTTTCTGCAATGGATTCTGGGTAGAGCAGTCTCTGATATCCTACCTGCACCTCAGATAGTCTGAAGTGCTGGGCCAACTAGAATTCCTAAAACTGGATAGCACAGGAAAGTGGTCTGCATGGTGAATCTTATGGTGGCCCTCCCTTTGGCAGAAGTGCCACGTGTTTGATTTAAAAACTCTTTGTTTAGTTAAGAGTTTAATTGGGTGCATTTGTTATTTTTTTCCTAAAAGGAGGGTTGCTGTGGGGCTTGCCATGGAGGTTGCTTCTTTTTACTGAACAGTTTTAAGAACCCCCTGTTGAAAGAGGGCACAATGCTAGACTGACACCAGCAGCCATCTGAAGTACTCCTTCTGGCACTTATGTTCATAGGTTCATGGATTAGTACTAAGCTAACTGCCCTTGCGAGCCATTTTAAGCCTAGCCAATTATCCCTTGCGAGACTCAAACCCTGCACCTTGTGTTTGTAAGGCAAACACTGTAACCATTTGGCCACCCTCTCAACACGTTTGAGGCTACTTCTGCATAGAGGTTAATAATAAAAGTTTTGGGAATTGTAATAGGATAGTGAGGTACAACATACACTCGAGTACCATTCTAACCCGGATGACTTTACTGTATATCAGTTTTGTTCCCTTTGTTATACATATAGATCTGATGTCAGGTTTTATTTATTCCTCAGATATGGGTTCGGATCCGATCCGGCCTCTGTTTCACAGCTCGTGGATTCTACACTCTCTCAAGCTCCTTCTTTATCCATAATGCAGCAGTCCTCCTCATCCCCCAGATTTTGTTTGCCCCCCATTGCGTACAGACGTGGTCGCAGCAGCTCTCGGGCATTAGTTTGAGAAGATAAGGTACTTTTACATGTATGTCTACTTCCTTCAGAACTTCCTTTTTGCTAAAGATTTATCTTTATCCTCTCTTTACCTAGTTAATGTAAATATTGTCTTTTCTTGCAGTTTGGTAGTCCTTGATTACAGTTGTTGGCAATCTTTCTCTTAATGCTTCTTGGTAATTCTTTAATACCATTGTTGGTATCCCTTTCCGCTCTTTTCTGTAAAAAATAATATAAAAAATAAAATTAAATATATATTTCAACTTTTTCTTCTTTAATTTCCCTTGTTTTTTTTTTTTTTTTTTTAAGTGAGATTATTCCTCCATATTTGGTGTTGTTAAATGGCAGATAAACCATCAAGTTTTAAAAAGTGTAGCAAATGCAGGCATAAAATTCCATTGTCAAATGCCTGTGATCTCTGTGTTTACTGCTTAGGTCCTGACCATTTGCAGTCTTCATGTTTAATTTGTAAGGCTTTTAAGCCTAGAGCATTAATAGACAGAAAGAATAAACTTATTTTTAAAGGGCTTCTTCCTTTGGCCTTTGGAGGATCACTTACTGGAGATCAATCCTGTAAGTCTGAGTAAAAAGAATTCAGGAAAAGACTTTCTGAGCAGCCCAGTTCCTGTCCGTCCTTTTTGGATCTGACCTCAGAACCACTCAAGAAAATTCAAAAAACTTTGAATCCTAAAGGCAAGTCTTCGGATCCAACCTCTTTAGATACCAGATCCATATCTTTGGATCTGGCTTATCATGAACTAAAGCAGATGCCTAGAACTAGGTATGCGTCTTCCTTGAATCTTGTACCCTCTTTGCTCCCATTTCCGTTCTTGGAAAGATGCTGTCATTCAAGATCACCTTCCATATCTTCTTCCTGTTCATCTAGAAGTCTTACAGAAGCCATTGTGGACACAATGATGGAGTTTCTGTTGACACAGATTCATATGGGAGTTCTCCCAGCATATACCCCCATGGGTCTGGAGACCTTCATTAGTACAACCCCACCAGTTTTGACTCCTTCTCCGATTTGTCCTTTTTGTTTTGGAGCCCTTGGATCCAAGACTCCTGACACTGTCTGTTTTGAATCCAAAGATGGTTTTATCTTTGGATTAGATATCTTATCCGAGTGCTCAGGCTCAAAGTGCATCAAAGCCAGACGACTCTTGGACCTGAAGCTTTGTTGTCTGATATGAGGGGTTGGGGTCAACTCCGAAGTTGTTGGAGCTGACTCCTGCCTCTGGTGGTGTGCCTTCTGGTCAGAGGGAGCTGTCAGTCCAGAAGCATGCCTTCTCCAGTCCAACGGTTTCCTTCTACTTGGGGCATTCTGCTGTGAAGGTATAGAGAAAGTATTTTCTTTTAGAGGTCAGATGGTTCCTCCCCCCTCAGATCTTCCCTTTGGATCTCAGATGTGTTTGTCGTGATCCTCAACATTCTACTCCAGAGGGACAGCCAGCCCAAAGTCTCAAAGCTACCCTGTGGGGTATAATAATTTCTTCCAATACTTGTCCGAAACATCCCACCAAAGAAGTCCCTGAGAGGAGGAATTGTAAGAGGAGGCACTTGGACTCCCCTCAGGAGTCTGTCACAGAAGATACTGATTTTGATGAAGGGGAAGAGTCCCCAGGATCACCACCTGATGATGTCTCATTCGGATACATTTTAGAGACCCTTAAACAAAGGGGAGGTTAGTCTATCGATAACCCTTCTCAAGAGGAATTGATATTCCTGGAAGTGTTTAGTACAGGCCTATGCATTTCCTGGGTCACTCTGCCTGCTGGTGAGCTCATTGGTTTGATCTCATTGGGTGTGGAAGGAGCCTGATTCTTTTGAGCTGATCCCCAAGAGAACAGATAGGATCCTGGCACAACCGAAGGGAAGTCTAGAACAAAGGAGTACCAGTGAATGTTATGGTCATAATAGCAGCCGCCAGGAAAGAACTCGCGGAACAGAATTCCTCTGTTCAGAAGAGTCTAGGGCGCTGGATAGATTTGGGAAGCATGTGTATGCATCAGCGACCTTTGCACTCAGGTCTCTGAATTACTTGGCACACTTCACCAGATTACAGAAGGATTTGATCAAAGAACTTTCAAAATCTCTCTCAGGGACCAGTACCTCTTAGGCAGAGTCTTCTGTTGTTTCACAGTTGGCAACCCTTCAGTTTATTTCCAGCTCTTCCATGAGGCTGATATCACATGCAGCTGAATGAGCCTCAAGGGCAGTGGGTTCAGACATTTCCATCAGGAGGCATGAGTGGATACACCTGTGTGATTTTGCGGAGCCCTTCAAGTCATCCTTCATCAGTGTTCCCTTTGACGGAAGTTTGTTATTCAGCTCCAGGGTGAAAGACACACTGTCCAGGTGCGAGCAAGATGGTAAGACCCTGTCTGCACTGGGCATACTTTTTTCGACTCCTCAAAGAACCTTTTCCAGGAATCAATCGGGTGGTCGGAAAATGTGGTTACGGAAATCCCAGGGTCCAGTCTGTGAGCCACATGGAGAGAGTTCCCCCATGGGCAGAGTGGGGGAACTCAAATGGGAGATGCCGCTCTTGTGGCAGAGGAGGCCTGCAGAACCAGGGGTCCAGAGACTCTCTCTCTCTCTCTCTCTCTCTCTCTGAGAGACCCTATCAGCAATCCTGAAAGGAAGCCTGATTGCCCACCTCTGGAGACAGTCAGGGGTTGCTTATCCCTTCACAAGAGATCGTGGCTAGACATTACAAAAGATACTTGGGTGCAGAGGATTATTTCCAGAGGTTATATATTTCCCTCTGTCAGTAATCAAAATCCGCAATGCCCCATGAGGAAATCAGCAACTCTGGAAATACAAAAGCTGTTAGAAAAAAAGAGTCATTCAAGAGGTTCTGCCAGACCAGAAAGGATCCGTAACTTACTCAAGATTCTTCTTAGTGTCAAAGAAAACAGGGGACTGGAGACCAGTTTTGGATCTCAGCATTCTGAACAAATCAGTTCAGCATACCTAGTTTTGGATGGTCACAGATCAGTCCATCTTGCCTTTTCTGAACAAGGATGACTGGATGTGCTCAATAAATCTCTAGGGCACATGCTATCACATAAAAATTAACAGATGGTCCAGGAGATATCTATGCTTCTGGCTGTGAGCCAGTCACTACCAATTGGTCTCACCACACCACCAGGGTGTTCACCAAATGCATGGCAGTAGTAGCAGCTCACTTGAGACTGCAGAGATTTTGGGTGTTTCTGTATTTAGATGACTGTCTTATAATCTCTTTGACCAAGCATCTGCTGATAGCAGCTCAAGACTATATGTACTCCAGATTTATTCTAATCTTGGAATTTCAGTCAACCACAACAAATCTCAACTTCAGCTATCTCAGACATTAGAATTCATAGGGGCCTTCTACAACACAATGTCAATGATAGCTTCTCTCCCTTCAAGTCAACCGAATACTTAAAAACTCATTCATGTCAGCCAGACTGATTTTACAGACCCTGGATCAATGTCCACAGCAATAGTTCTAGTTCCACTAGCAAGATACCGTATAAGAATTTTTCAATGTATATTAGCACCCCAGTAGTCCCTTCTGCAGCAACCTATGTCCACCAAGATCAGTATAACTCAGGCCTGGTGGTGGATTCACACAGATCAAATTTTACAAGGTCGCCCATTCATCCACCCTCAGCCCAAAGCCATAGTGACCATGGTCGTTTCCCAGATTTGGTGAGGGAGGTTATTTCTTGGAAAAGATTGTTCAAGGCATGTGGCCTCCCGAAGAGGCCAACACGCATACCAGTGTCCTGGCAATGACTGCAGTACACCTAGCGTTGCAGGGGTTCCAAGACTCTGTCCTTTCTGGAATTATCATGATTCAAACGGACAATATGTCTGTTGTATGGTGCATCAACAAACAAGGAGGAACCAAATCTTATCCCTTGTATTGAGAAGCTATGAGAGTGTGGCAATGGGCAATCTCTTCAAGTTGATTTTTGGTAGCAATGCTCATACCGGGGAAATCCAACGTGGTAGCAGGAAAGTTGAGAAAGTCCATTTTACTGCCTCATGAGTGGTCTGTCAATAAAAAAGTGGCTGAAATGTTGTTCCACCAATGGGGCCAACCATGCTGCGACCTATTTGCATCTCCTTCCTGAACAAAAAGTGCAGCAGGTTCTTTGGCATAATCCTCCAACTGGGGGAGTCGCTGAGAGATGTTCACCTTCATGATTGGCCCCCAGGTCTCCTCTGTGCTTACCCCCAACTCCATTAATCCCCAAATTCCTACAGAAAACATCCCATTTGAAGGGCAACGTCATCCTCATTGCCCCTTATTGGCCGCAACAGATTTGGTTTTCCTTCCTATTGCCTCATCTAGTTTAACCGCTTTGGATTCTGGATCCAATTCCAGACCTCTTGTCTCGCCCCAGACATTACTCACCCAGATATCCTGGTCCTAAATTAGACTACATGGTTTCCCCAATTCTATTGATAGCCAGATAACCCAAGCTCTCTTCCCTGGTCCACCACATTTTTTTGTCATCCTACAAACTTTCCACTAGAAAAATTTACAAGAGCAAATGGAAAGGATTTGTTCTTTGGGTGCAGCAACGAGACATCAATCCTTTTTCAGCATCAGTACCAAAGATTATTAAACTCCTGACTTCTGTTTTTAATGATGGGGCTAGTCCCCCATCTACGGTTAAGGTTCACTTAGCTGCCATCTCCAACTTCCATACTGAAGGTGATAATTCTACATTAACTTCACATCTTTGTAAGACACCTTTCTACTCAAACTACTCTTTAAGGACCCTTCTCCACTGTGGGATCTTCGGGATGTCATTCACCCCTGGTAACTGTCAGATTGACAACACACCTCTTAGAGTTGACCCAGTAGTCAGGGTCTTAGGGATAGACATAGATAGTAATCTAGCCTTTGACCATCATTGTCTACAGTGGTGAGGAAATCATTCTATGTTGCACGACTTATAAACAAAGGTGTGGCATCCAAGTCCAAGGAAGTCATTGTTCCACTGTATTCGACATTATTCAGACCTATCATTAAGTAAAGTGCCCCTTTTGGTATGTACCTAACCAGGCATATCCAACAATTGGATTGTCTACAGAGGTTCCTCACTAAAAGAATACAATGTGTATGTCCTATGCAGACTACCTCAATGCCCTATCCCTGTATTTAGAGGGGAGATCTATGCCTGGCATACAGGGTGTTGTCAGACCCACTCTGATGGACCACCTGCATATCCACAAAACAAACAGCATCAGAATTACCCATTCTAAAGACTTAAACCTTGCCTGTGATATAAATAGGACCTACTGGAGAGACAGGTATGTATCCCAGAAACTACCCCATCTCTGGAACAGTCTCCCCATCCAAGTGCAACTTGACAGTTGGATGGGGAACAGGAAATTCATCCCTATGTCTCTAATGGACACAGGCAACCTGTAAATGGTTCATCTCCCAGTCCCGTTTGTAAATGTCTTATTTCCCAACTCCCTGCTTACACTTATCAAGGGCATCAGAACTTGTTGGATGCATGGTTAGGCCTGAAATGGCCTAGTAAATACCTGTGAATCTTTGAACCTATAATGTTACAGGCGCTACCTCAGAAACCATTTGAACTGGCTACAAAATGCGAGTTGAAATATTTGACTTGGAAAACTATATTTCTGGTAGCCATAACATGGGCTAGTAGAGTTTCAGAACTTCAAGCCTTATTCTCTAAGCATCCTTTATTTAACTTTTCATAAGGATAGGGGGTCCTTAAGAATCAGTCCTTCCTTTCTTCCTAAGGTGGTGTCAGGATCTAACATTATTCAATCTGTCAACATCCTGGTATTCTTTCAAAAATGTTCAAAGAAAGGTGAATACATTTTTCATTTATTGGATGTTCACAGACAACTATGTTTCTATCTACACAGATCAGAGAAATTTAGGAAATCAGATCAGTTATTTGTATCCTTTTTGGAAACAAGATTGGGTCAACCAGTTTCAAAAGTAACCTTATCAAAATGGGTGACAGATTGCATTTCCTTACAAGTCTGGTCTAATATTGTCAAAGCCTTTAAGAGCCCATTCAGTCAGGTTCATGGCAACTTCATCAACTTATTTATCCAGGTCTTCTGTGGATGATATTTGTGTGGTTGCATCTTAGGCTAACCCTCATAGTTTTATTACTTATTACAAGCTGGATCTGGTCTCTAGGGGAAGAGCAGCCTTCGATTCAACAGTACTCAGGAATATCCTTCCTTAGAGTCCACCCGGGATTCAAGTATCTGGGGACTTTGTCCCATATGTTGAGGAATGAATGAAAGTTGACAACATCAGTTAAAGAAGTTGTGTACTCACCGTAACGTTCCATCTGTTTTGTCCATTTTCATTCTTTCTCAGCTCCCTCCCTCCAGCCCCCTACCTTGTTTCTCTTGATGACTTCTGGAAGAGTGGAAGAGTATTATAGGAACCAAAGTTCCTTTTGTTTGAGCTCCAGATAGTGACTTTCCAGCTTAAAGCTATAAATTGATTGCGTCATGCAATAAGAAGCTGCAAACCAAATGTGGGGGATGATGGGGGCTGCTGCATTGTGGGTAAAATAGGAACTTGAGAGCTTGTAGTATGCATGAGCTGTGAAACAGTGGCTGAGTCAGATCTGAGGATCGGATCCGAACCCATATGTTGAGGAATAAGGAAAATGGATAATACCTGGAACTTTATGGTGAGTACATAATTTCTGTTTTTGGCTTCACCTTGTATGCATTATTAGAAATGTTGGATTGTCTGTTGAAATATGTCTCCGCTGAAAATTGGCTTCGTTCCAAATCGGACTTTCCCAGTAAACAAACGTTAAATAAAATAAATAAATACTTCTGCTGTAATGACAGCTTAATGCATTATACTCCTGATAATAAGTTTTTTTTTTACTTCCTTCTTGTTCATAGGTCATATATCACCCCAACAGAATCTAGCTATAAAGTCAGGTTATGACACTTAAAGTCCTCTGGACACTGCATTTAATACCTGTGTATGGGACCTTATTTCATTTCCCATATGGCCATTCATAATAATATTCATGGTATTGTAAAAGAATACTCTCTCTTATAGGACATACTTGGGACTTCCATTTTTCAGTAAAGGTTTTCACTCCATGTCAGTTCTGATTTATATGCAGCACATTGTTTTTATGAGTGCATGGAGTTTAGGCATTACTTTGTACGCAGTAACAGCAGTACTGCATTGTTAAAATTTTTATTTTTTTTTACTTGTGAAGTAATGATATCATAGTGCATATGTATTCAGAACATTAACTGGTCGTAGATCTCCCAAGTAGAAATGAGCATAATGCAAATATTCTGAAAAACAGTGAAAGGCCACTGAATTCCTGCATTTGGTACATTTGTATAAAAGGCAGTATCTTACTTCCCATTTGAGAGTTCATAATATAAATATCAAGGAATTCTAATAGGGTAAATACAAAGCTCGGCTGACTGCAGAGTTTAATCTTACCACTTCTGCTGCATCAGACTATGTATTTTGAGTCATAGACTCATAGCATGCTGCAAACAGCACCAGTACTTAAATAACTAAGCACCTATCCAGGCATGTCTAAAGGTCATTTCCCTACATTTTCTCCTATTAACCTGGTGAACCTGGGCATCATGAGACAACAATGTAGCAATTGCCTCATGTGCACAGACAACCCTCTCCTCCTACCTCCAAACACATCCACTTGTGAGAGATGCACGTACATAGCCAAACTAGAGGCCACGCTCTCTCAAACCAAGACTGGGCTAGCCAGTCAAGAGGACAAGGTTAACACATATGTCACACCACATAGCTCCCCAGATCACACACCACTGCACCTCTCACATAGTAACACAAACCACACACCCACTTTCGCGGAGGCTCTCAATAAAAATGTGCCCAAACAACAGAGACCTCTGAGGCAGAAACGCAAGCAACCATCTCATCCATACACAACCCCCAAGGCACATAGCCCACACAAACAGTGTGCCACTCAGCCTAAGACCCTAAGGCAAAACATTTTACCCTGTAGACTAGTTATAGGTGACTCAATAGTAAGGCACACTGACATCCCACTCATTAGGTTGAATAAGGAGAAAGTTACGGTCAGCTGCCTGTCGGGTGCCAGGATTCGCCACATAATGCACACACTTGGGTCTCTTCACAACAAGTACAAATATGACTCTGTCATTGTCCATGTTGCTGTGAATGACCGAAAACGTACCTCCCTGGACTACATGAAAAGAGACGTGGAGGGGCTATCAGATCTTGGAGCCCAGGCAGGTATGACCCTAGCCCTGAGTAGCATCCTACCATCACCTAGAATGATACCACAGTACAAGCAGAAAATGATTGACTTCAACAATTGGCTAAGTTTCTGATATCATTCTACAGGGATCCAGTATCTGTCTGCCTGAGATGACATGATAGACAGACCTCAATGCTTTGCCAGAGATGGCCTGCATCTGTTACCCCTGGGATTCCGGATACTGGCAAAGGCTCTTGCCACCCCTGTAGTGCCTTTTTTAGGCAATGCTCTGAAGGCAAATTTACCACCATAACAACTGCAAGCAAACGCAACCTGAGGGTTATGCTAATCAGTGCTAAAAGCCTAACTCTGAAAATGCACTCACTTGAGTCACTCCTAAAACTGGAGAACATTGACCTCTGTGCAGTAACAGAGACCTGGTTCAAGGCTCTGGAGAGCACCCCAGCACTACCAGGCTACATTGCATATCACACCTACAGGACCCTAATCTGGACCCAAGCCCTAAAGGAGGTGTGGACCGATGCCACATAAGTGGTGGTGCATCCATCTTCTTAAAGGATACACACACTTCCAGACTAGTTGCCCAACATAATGCATCAGAGATACTACAGGTACAACTAACACTGGATAAAACTGCAATCCAGGTTGTAGCCTGCTATAGATCCCCCAAAATGTTCCAAGACTCCAACTCCGCATTCCTGAACACTCTGGAAGGCATTAAGGTTCAACCTAATACCATTATGCTGGGAGACTTGAACTTACCCCTCCATTAGCTGTGAAAATTACTCCTGTTCCAACTTATTCACCCAACATTTTCTGGAATTCATTAATTCCAACATCCTGGACAAACTCATTCTCACCCCTACCAGAGGTAGAAACATTCTCGACCTGGTCATTACAAACATGGGGGACCAATGTCCTACACCAATAATCACCTCCTCCCTGGTAGATCTGACCACATGCTAATCACAGTCGATATCCAAATCCCACCCCCCCCAAAGGAAACCACAGTGAAGAACTTCTCCAAAGCCAATTTCGAGCTTCTAAAGACAGAAGTGTCAAACTTCACGTCATTCATGCAAGTTGGGTAATGGGTGTTTGGCTGCTGAATCATAGCCTAAGGGGCTGTATGAGCATTTACACAAGTGCATGGATCAGCCCATACCAAATAGAAGCAAGATCCTGTCCTCCAAAACAAGGAAGCCAGTCTGGTGGTCCCCTGCCATTAACAAACTCTACAACATTGGGAAAAAAAGTTGCAGAAAAGGGTAAAGTCCCAAGACTTGAAAAATTCCCTTGTAAGTCTCACCAAAAACACTGAGATCCCTCATCAAATCCTCCAAAGCTAGGTATGAAAACAAAATTGCTGCAGATGCTAAAGATAACCACAAGGCATTCTTTAGCTATATCAAGAATCTGCATAACAGTATGCAGATGTGCTCTGAGGTAATGCACAAAGGCACCACTTATACTGAACCAACAGATATTGTCAATATCTTGGCCAACAGGTTTAGTGCAAACTTTATCCCCCTTAACTGCTAAAGGGCCCATCCCAATACCTGAGGAATACCAAATCCCTAATATCACAACTGCACAGATAGAAGCTGCACTATCCATAACCAAAAATACAGCTTCCGTGGGACCTGATAATATACCTGGCTGTGTTCTACATGAATTACAAAGGGAACTGGCACCACACCTTAATGCCTTGTTCAACCACAGCCTCACTTCAGGCTTTGTTCCCACCGACTGGGGCACCACTACAGTCATTCCACTCCACAAAGGGGGAGCGACTACTGACCCTGGAAACTACTGCCCCATCATCAGCCTGACGAGTCTGATCTGTGTAAGGCAATGGAGTGCATCATTATGGACCTCATAAATAGGGATATAGGGAACCTTCAAACCCTGGACCCCTCACAGTTTAGGTATGTGAAGGGCAGATTATTTCTGCTTAACCTGATAGACTTGTTTGAATCTGTCACCAGAGAGGTCGATTAAGGCAAGGTAGTCCATACAGCCTACCTCGGTCTAGCCAAGGCCTTCAATGCCATCCCCCACTCAGGGATCATTGACAGACTCACTTACCTAGGCATAAACCCCTACGTCATAAGATGGGTTGCTAACTGGCTCACAGACAGACCCCACACGGTGAAAGTAGCAGACTCCAAATTCAACTACCAGGCAGTTGCAAGTGGAGTCCCACAGGGATCTGTCCAGGGTCCTCTCCTGTTTGGTATCTACTTCTCTGAAGTTCAGGCCAACACCAAGGGACTCTGGTTAACCAAATTCGCGGATGATTGCAAACTTAGAGCTATTATTGACTCTCAAGCTGATGTAGACATCCTACAGAAATGCCTCACAGACACCAGTGACTGGTGCCAGAACCATGGTCTTAAGCTCAATGCTAAAATGTGCATCATCATCCCCTTCAGGAAAAACATGGTGCCCATAAACTACCATATCGACTGTAGCCCACTCAACTCCCAAAGTGTGATAGGAGATCTATGGACACAGGTAGATAGCAACCTCTCCTTCAGCAACCATGTTGTCACTGTAGTTAGAAAGTCCTTCTGTGTGGCACAGCTTGGCATACAAAGCCATGTCTGACCCAGTGTTGCTAGACATTTTTCATCTGAAAAAGTCTCAGTCCTTCTGCACCACACACTCCAAAGACCTCAACCTCATCACCACAATAAACAGAACCTGCTGGAGGGGCAGGTTCTTAACCCAGAGACTTCCCATACTCTGGAATAGACTCCCCATTCGTGTCAAGCAGAGCACTTCACTAGCCCTCTTCAAGAAAAATCTTGATGAGTGGATGGGTAGCAGGAAATTCACCCTGGGGATCACTTCAACAGCCTTGCTCGATAGGGGCACAGGAAACTAACATCCGGCAACAGGACGACTGGGAATATTCTTGGGCTAGGCTTGTGTTGGCTCTAGGGCCATTAGCCTAGTACTCGCCTATGAACAACTGCAAACAATAATCTTTTTTGTTGCTAAGTATGTTATGTATATATACTTGTTTTTACTTCTGATGCAGTGACAGAACCGTATCAGCATATTCTGCATATGAGCTGCATTTTGCTGTCATGAACGAAGTCATATACTCACAACTGATGGAGACTAGTGTGATGGAACTGGGTGACCTTGTACAGTCTACCATGCAGTCCTGTTGGTGGAGAGAGTCAGTACTGATTTGTATCTGTGGAATCCTTTGACATCTGATAACACTTTTTAGACATCACTAACAGGTATTCACTTATAAGCTACTCTTCGGCTGCTTTTTAAGGTGTAGATGTAATAGAACAGCTGTATATTGATTTTCTGAGTGCCAAGTAACAATTCTTAGTAATGCTTTACCCTTTTCCTTTCTCTTTCTTTCTTTTTGTATATTAATATTTTTAAATCCCAGAGTAATCACTTAAAGGAGTGGACAAATGCTAGTTCTACTTGTAGTATTTATTTCTTAAATGGTATTTATGATTGCAAGTATTTTGTATGTACTTTCAGAAAAATAAAAGTTACACGTTTGTTGTACACTGAAAGACAGTTGTGTTAAAGGAGCTGTGGATTACAATAATTAACTTGAAAGACAGAACATGGGTTTTATGGGCTGAGTGTTGTTGTAATGGTCAAAGTATTTACTTAGATTAAAAAAATAGAGGATTTGATTCTCACCTTTGAAAGTGAAATTGACTAGGCTTAAATTGTCCCACAGGACAACTAGCCTAGTACTAGGTAGTTACTAGGTGTGCAGTCAATGAGGCCATTAGTGATCCTAGCCCAAATTTCCCAATTTCCCCAAAGAACACTTTCTAGTTAAGTAATTTGCTTAAAGTCTGCACTGAGAAATGAAGTCTGCAAGAATCAACCTTGTGCCACATGAAGCAGCTCATTAACAGATCATAGCATTAATCCTCTGCACCACCAACTGCCAGATAACTATGACGTGGTTTGAGCTTTTCCCATACCAATTAATTGTAAATTTCATTTTAGTTCCTGCCACCAATTGTGTATTTAGTATTTGTTTAATTTTGAAAATAAACTATTAATGCCATTTGATGCACCAGCAAAAGATTAGACTCTTGAAGCTGTGGGTGTCTTGAAATGTCCTTGTGTAGTGAACTTTTTCATTTACTATAAAATCTAAATAATTTTTAACTCATTTGTTTAGTATTTTTTAAATATATGCTTGTTTTCCTGTGTGGGCTGAGAGTATTGGTGTAGATAAATGACTTTCCTAACGTGTCACTGGATTATTGTGTCAATTGTGGGAAGTAACTGAGATGAACAGAATGTAATACTCATTCACAGGGTGTTACATTAACTGTAACATCATACTGGGAAACCTGAAGATTTATTGAGTATGAACTCTTTGGACCCATCAGTTATCGAAATGATGCTGTGTATGAAGTGGTATTTCTCTCCTTTCACCTAAGTTAATGTGATCTGGAGTATTGTTTATGTAAGTTAGAGTGGAGTGGTGTGGAAGGAGATTTGCGGCATGTTCACTTGTTTGCATGCTGTATGATATTGGTAGAGGGGTGTTAAAGGGATATCGCAGGGAGTGTTAGTGGTTTTGATAAGTGTGAGAGGAGTTACGGATGTTTTATGGTAAGAAGTCTGTGGCCATCTCAATATGGGAATTTTTAGAGGGAGTAGTGGATACTGCTTAGTGTGGTTAAAAGGGGGGGGGGGGTTGTGATGGCCAAAATATACCTTAACTATCTAGTGCTGCATGTCGTACCAAGATTTAGGGAAATGGTCGGTTTGAGACTTATTACTATTTATTTACATTTGATAACCAGGTAGTGTCCAACTGGGCCAGAGGCACGTTTTTAGTGGGGACCCAGGCAGAAAAGCTCCAAGGAAGATTACATAATTCTACATTTGTACATAATGACAATTACAATAGGAGCTCCTTGACATTGTATCTAAAAGCATATAACAATGGTAGTACAATAAGGTTATACTGTTCATACACACAAAAAATATGTATATGTATTTTTTTTCAGGATAAAAATATCATAAACTGATCGCACTTTGGGAGTTGAGTGGGCTACAGTCGATATGGTAGTTTATGGGCATCTCAGTTGCCAAGAAATATTGACAATGGGTGGTGGAAACAAGGAAGTTAGACAGTAAGGGGTTAAATTAGTTAGCCTGGTGGAGAACATGAGCAAAGCCTATGTTTGATGAAATATTCCTTTAGGGACTGTTTAAATGAATGTGTATCATTGATGGACAGAATATGGTGAGGTAGAGAATTTCAGTGTTTAGTACTAAGCTAACTGCCCTTGTGAGCCATTTTAAGCCTAGCCAATTATCCCTTGTGAGACTCAAACCCTGCATCTTGTGCTTGTAAGGCAAACACCTTAGCTATTAAGCCACACTCCCATGATATGTGAGTATAAGGAGACGCCGTGAGAATTTGGGGTTTTGTTAACCTTCAACAGTACTTTATCATCAGATCTAAGAGATTTTAGGTTAGTGTAGGGTTGGACAAAGTCAGCTAGAGCAGGGCAGTTGTCAGATTTGTATAAGACTGTATGGGTAGTTAGTAGCCGAGTCAGAGTAAGCAGGTGAGGGAGCTCTAACCAGTTCAGCTGGAGAAGGGTAGTGCAATGGTGATATCTTTGAGACTGATTAGTGGCAAATTTGGCTATTTTGTTGTAGCAAGATTCAAGGCTATTCATTTTAGATTTGTGAAGATTGGTAAATATTTGTGAACAGTAAAGCAGGGAAGATAAGAGATGGGTTCTGGCTGTTGCGAGTCTGGCATGGTCAGTAAGATACGATTTAGCCCTATAGAGAAAACCCAGTTTGACATGAAACTTTTTAATTGTTAGTGCAAGGTGTTTGTCAAACACAAGTCCACTGTCAGTTGTGACACCAAGAAGTTTTGTATGTTCAACGCATTCTATTTTTGTCCAATTGGAGGAGGAAATGGAGATAGGTGGTTGGTTTTGGTTGAGGTATTATTTATTGGGGTTAAGTATGATTTGATGGCTGTTAAGTAGTTTTCAATATTGTGTTGGGCTGCCTGATTTTTCTCTTGGAGTTCCTTGATAGAGGGACCAGAGCAGATTAGGGAAGCGTCATCAGCATATTATATGATTGAGCTTGGATTTGCTGAGGAGTTTTGGTCATTGGTAAAAACTGTGAATAAAAGTGAGCCAAGGATAAGGAAGCTGGGGGAGAGTTTATTGTCCCATAAAGTGGCTTGTTTCCTATTTGACAGGTAGCTATGAAACAAGCTTAGAGCTTCAGAGCTGCAGTGGTATAAAGCCAGTTTATTGAGGAGTATTTGATGAGCTACAGTGTTAAATTCTTTTGACATATCTAGGAATGTAGCAGACACTAGTTGTTTTTTGTTTTTGAGTTGATTTACGGTATTAGTAAAGCTAATTAGATGACTGGTGCTATGTCTAAATCAAAAGCCATGTTGTGTATTAGATAATAGATTATTTGACCGAAAGTGGTCTAAGATCTGTTTGTGTATACATTTTTCTAAGATTTTGGCAAGTGGTGACAAAATGGCTATGGGTCTGTAGTTGGATATATCAGTAGAGGCACCGCCTCCAGAGGAATGGTACATACTGTTCAGAGATAGAACGGTTAATGAGAATAGATATATGGTAAGCAATGGAAGTAGTAGCTAGTTATAGAAAGTAACCAGGTAGCTGGTCTGCAGCTAGTGTGCAAGGTTTTAGTTTAGAAGGAGATTTTTAACATATTTGAATAGGTTTGAGATAGAGGAGGGTAGAATTGTTGGACATTTGAGGTATGGACAGAGGCATATTAGGAGTTCTGTTTAATAATGAGGTTATTGAATTAATAAAATGGCAGTTAAATTGAGTGGCTCTGCAATCATTTGACTTGGTCAGAGTTGGGGCTGGGGTATTGGGTTTTCCTGGGTTGAGAAGGAGGTTGATTGTTTGCCAGAATCTTTCGGGATTTTTCTGGTATTTTAGCTGGCTTGTTTAGAAGTAGGTTTTTTTTGTCTTGTTTAATTAGTTTTTTGGTTTGATTTTGAAGTTGTTGGTAGGTAAAGAGATTTTGTTTATTTCTGTTATTCTGAAAAAGATACCAGGCTCTATCCCTTTGTTTTAGTAGAAGAATTGTGTCTTTTGATGACCAGGGAAGGAAGCTGGCTGGATTTGGTGCAAATATTTCTAATTGGGGCTAGATCTTTAAGTTTTTGTAGGGAAGCACGTTTGAAGTACTGTAATGCATGGTCCAATTGAAGAGGTTTTAGAGGTGCCCAGTCATATTGTTAAATTAGAATATTAAGGTAGGAGAAAAGTGTTTTTTTTATCGCAAATGTAGTGAAATGAAATGTTGCCGGAATTGTGCATGTATGTTTTCTAATCAAGTAGGTAGGGAAGTGATCACTTAGTGTGTCAGGGAGACCGCCAGCATCATAGCTAATATTGGATTTGTTTGTTAAAATCCAGTCAAGAATGGATTGCCTGTTGCTATGTTTGTTGATACGTGTGGGGTGGTTCATTTTTTGACAGAAATTGTACAGATTTATAAAGTTAGTAGGGGGTTAGAAGCGCAGGTAGTTAAGTCTAGGTTAAAATCTCCAAGAATAATAGTTTCATGTCTGAAGTTGGTAGAGGCCCATTCAAGGAGGTTTTCAATATTTTGGAGGTTATTAGCAGGGGGCAGATAGATCACTATAAAGATAACGGACTTATGATTATGAGAAGACCGAAGGTGATGGACAGGTTTATGCATCAGCTAGGTATTTGGACTGAGAAGCAGGCATAATTTTCTAGGTGCATTGAGTTTGTATTTTTTTTACTAATATATAGGAAGAGGACTTTCAGGAACAATTATTTAGACTATAATAACCAACACCCTAGTTTTATGAAATCTAATATAATTAAGGGTCAATATTTTTGGCTGTCAAGAAGTAGGGATGATAACATTTTCTTTAAAGAAAGTAGTTATTTGAAACATTTATTTATACAGTGATATTATCCAAAAAGTCTAATAGATAAGTGTATGAACGAAGATATTTGCCTATATTAAGATATGGTTTTGTAGTTAATAATCGTAAACATCAACTTAATATCCTAGTTTTCCCTTCAGAATATTATTAGTAGAAACTGATGCATTATACAGTGGAATAAGGATTTATTTAATGTGGTGGAGACCAGCCCACATTTTTGTTTAAAAAAAAAAAGATGCTCAAAGCTTTTTATGAGACACGGAATTTTACTGTTACCTTTAGTTAAGAACAAAATGGGGATGTTCAAATGTGCCATATGTAAAGTACGTAGTCATATTTATGTATGTACACAATTTTTCATTTAACATTTTAAGTTTCTGATTAAACTTAATAGGTATTTAACAGTTCTTCCCAGTTTGTGCGTCCTATCCCAGTTTTTATGTCAGGAAAACCACTAGATGTGGATCGAATTAAAGAACATAACTTTGCCGTAAAAAACAAAGATAATAAAAACGCTTTAGCAAAGCATAGTAGTAATTTTTTTGGTTTTAAATTCATGGTACTTGAACAGGTTCCACACTTTATAGGTGATGTCAATGCTTGTTTGGAGGTTAAAGAGTTAAGATGGCAACTATTACTCAGTTCTGACGCATTTCCAAGGTTAAATGACAATCTTAACAATAAATGTGTGTTGAAATGGTATTTTTAGGAAATGTCAGTGGTGTATTTTGAATTGATTGTCTGGTTTTAATTAAACTGTGTTTCTTATCTTGTGTATTATGTCTGATGAAGTTCTTTGTATTAAGCTGAGAACAAAAGAGCCCAATCATTGTCAGAGGTTTCTTTTGCCTGTCAACCAAGACGTTTGCTTCTTTTGTGTAGTTTGGATTAGTTCTTCTTTGGCAGTTCGTATTGTTACAATATATTTATATATGTAGATGTATATGTCTGTACATACAGTGGATATAAAAAGTATACACACCCCCATTAAAATCCTAGGTTTTTGTGATATCAAAAATGAGACTACAATAAATCATTTCAAAACTTTTCCCACCTTTAATGTGCCCTATAACCTGTACAATTCAATTAAAAAACAAACAAATCTGTTAGGGGAAAAAATATAAAAAATAAAAAAAAATGTACAATATGCTGGTTGCATAAGTATGCACACCCTTAAACTAATACTGTGTTGAACCTTTTGATTTAATTACAGCATTGTCTTCTTGGGTATACACCTGCAATCAATTAGAGACTCTGATTAACTCCAAATAAAGTTCAGCTGTCCTAGTAGGATTTTCCTGACATTTACATTGCCTGCTACAGCAAAAGCCATGTTTCACAGAGAGCTTACAAAGCATCAATGGGATCTCATTGTTGAAAGGTGTCAGGAGAAGGGTTCAACAAAATGTCCACAGCATTGGATGTACCATGGAACACAGTGAAGACAGTCACCAAAAAGTGGGGAAAATACATGACAACAGTGACGTTGCAAAAAACTGGATGTCCCTCCAAAATTGATGAAAAGACGAGACAAAAACTGGTCAGGGAGGCTGCCAAGAGACCTATAGCAACATTGAAGGAGCTGCAGGAATTTCTGGTATTGGTTGTGTACTACATGTGACAATAATCTCCCGTATAGTCATTAGTCTGGACTATGGGGTAGGGTTGCAAGACGGAAGCCTTCTCTTACACAGAAAAACATCCAGGCCTGGCTAAAATTTACAAAACAGTACATCAAGACTCCCAAAAGCATGTGGGAAAATGTGTTATGGTCTGATCAGACCAAGGCTGAATTTTTGGCCACAATTCCAAAAGGTAAGTTTGGCGCAAAAACAACAATTCACATCATCAAAAGAACACCGTCCCCACAGTGAAGCATGGTAGTGGCAGTATCATGCTTTGTGGTTGCTTTTCTTCAGCTGGAATGGGGGCTTTAGTCAAGGTGGAGGGAATTATGAACAGTTCCAAATACCAGTCACTTTTGGCCCAAAACCTTCAGGTGTCTGCTAGGAACCTGAAGATGAAGAAGAATTTCACCTTTCAGCATGACAATGACCCCAAGCATACATCCAAATCAACAAAAGAATGGCTTCACCAGAAGAAAATTAAAGTATTGGAATGGCCCATGCAGACCCCAGACCTAAATCCAATGGAATATCTGTGGGGTGACCTGAAGAGGGCTGTGCACAAAAGATGCACTCGCAATCTGTCAGATTTGAAGCGGTTTTGTAAGGAGGAGTGGGCAAATATTGCCAAGTCAAGATGTGCCATGCTGATAGGCACCTACCCAAGAAGACTGAATGCTGTAATTAAATTAAAAGGTGCTTCAAAGTGTTACTTTAAGGGTGTGCACACTTATGCAACCAGCTTATTGTACATTTTTATTTTTATATTTTTTCCCCTAACAGATTTGTTTGTTTTTCAACTGAATTGTACAGGTTATAGGTCACATCAAATCAATACAGATGTTAAAAAGAATTAGATTGAGTGCATAACTAACCATCATTTGAGCA